>NC_056743.1:1766979237-1767008870 GCF_019279795.1 Protopterus annectens
CTTGATATTTATACAAAACTGTACTTTTCATCATACTAAATTTTAAACTAAACCATATAAAACCAGATTAGCTGAGGGGCTACACCCCCCCAACTATATATACTAACTCCAGGATCATACCGCAGTGGTGAAAAGGGCATATACCTTTCATTTACCTTACCGTCGTCCACATGATACCACTATTATGCCCTTTTCCCCACTGTAGTGTGATCCTGGAGTTGGTATATATAGTTGGGTAGTGTGTGGAGCATAGCCCCCCCCCCCCACCCCCCACCTTGTCTGGTTTTATGTGGTCCATTTGAAATTTCAGTCTTATGGTTTCAGTCAAGTGAGGTTTCTATCATATGTTAGGGAGCCATATCTATCTATATATATGTCGAGATATATATATATATATATATATATATATATATATATATATAAAATATGGGACAATTATCAGTAGATGGATATTGATTGGATTGTCCAATGGCTAGGAAAGCACCCAAAGTTTTTTTTCTGTCAAAACATCTTCTTGTTTGAGTAGTCATGTTATATAATGAATTCTCAGTAAAGTCAAAAAATGTTTGCATTTTCTGGATTCAAAAGTTAATTCCACAGGGTGCTCTATGATAGATGGCCAAGTTTCATCTGTTCTGTTGCCCTGTCTTCACAACCAAACATTTGTCTAACTGTGAGGATAGTCTCTAAGTTTGCTTTCTTGGAAGACGTAAGGCCATAAACCAGGGGCCTTAAATGTGATGTCTGCATGCACAATCCTCAGAACATTTCAGCCGCAGATGACCTACACATCATACGATCACTCCTTTAGAGATGTTGCATCATTAAAGCTAAGTAACCCATTGGGTTTCTGTTTTTTCTTGTTTTTGCTGATTGTTATTGCTTAGGCTTGGTTGTTGTAGCCTTTAGATGATGTCCGGTAAAAAGGGAAAGTGCAAATGCAGGCACCATATACCCCAGAAAGATGCCCGTGATAGGTGCGTTTTTTGCTTAGGCCGGGAACACGACCATTCCTCCACCTCTGTTTGTCAATCATTTGTGCCAAAGACCTCACAGTTGTCCTGCCGCTTTAAACCTCTACCTAGAAAACCAGCGCCTTAAATGGTTAGCCCTTAGAATGGATCCCGCATCGGAGGTCACATCCGAACCTCCGCGCAAAAAGGCCAAGATTCCTAGGCCTTCCACGCCTGCTGCTTCGCTATCCAACGCCCTGCCAACCGCCGATCTAGGAGTTGAGGAGCGCTCGGCCGATCCATTGACTTCAACGACATCCTTTGAGGAAGCCGTTGCACAGCCAATGACCGGCACTTCCTCTGAGCTTACCCAGACACTGACTACCATCGATGTCGAGGGGGAATCAGTTTCTGTGGTACCTCCGACCAGGATCCAGACTTTTGAAATGTTGACTTCAAAACCTAACATCAAGCCGTTTCCTAATTCCAACCCGGCCAAAAAGAAGCAAAAAACCAAGCATACCTCCTCCTCTACAGAAGCCATACCAGATTGGCAGGAGTTCCTCTCTCATGCTAGCCTTCTTGGCCCTTAGGCCCTCAGCCTCCACTAATCTGCCTTTACTGAGCCCTTGGCATGCATTTGCCTCTTCCCTCCCACCCATGACCTCTCAAGTTAGGGAGGAAGAGCATGATTCTTCCTTTTCTTCCTCGGAGGACTCTGTTTCATATACATCGCAGATTGCTTCTCCCCAGAAGCATTATTGTCCCGATGAGGAATCTGTGGAAGGGGATTCTCCCCCTGAGGACATTACTTTTATTATTTCAAATGGGATACTTCCCAAATGACTTGACACCCAAAAGAGGTACTTTGAACTGCTTCAAATACAATCACCCTCCCCTTTGGCTGTCCCTCCAGTTCTACCTGCTTACTTGGATAAAATTCAGCTTCTAAGGCCCTAGACTCCCAGCCTCTAGCCCCTAAGCTCCCTGACAACTTCTCTAAAGTGCCAGAGGAGCAAAAATTCCTAGTTTAACCACCCTTGGCTGACCTAGCTGCGATTGCCACTACTCCTGATAAACAGTCTAGACTGCTGCCTTCCACCTCCCTCCTACCCACAAATAAAGATAACAAATATATGGATAAGATGGGAAGGAAGGTATACACATCCTCCAGTTTGGCCTTCATAGCCATAAATTATCAGACCCACATGACTAAGTATGCTTTAGACTTAGTGTCTCAAGCCTCCTCCATGCTGGCATCTATTCCTGACAGTACCATTAAGGCTGACATTACCTCCAAACTGTCCTTGGCTCAGCAAGTAGCCAGGCACTCCCTCAGATGCAGCTGCGATGCTGCAGAAGCATTTGCCCATTCTGCAGCATCTGCTTTTGTCCTCAGGAGATACTCCTGGCTGATACTACAGAATCATCACAATTTCCTTTTTGGAAAACAGTCTGCAGACCTCTTCAAGAATCTGCAGGAAAAAAGTAAAGAATTAACAGGACATCAAACATCTGCTTGTGTCCCCCATTCCCATGTATTACAGGAACTACCCTGCTAAAACCACTTTTGTAAGCTGTAACCCTCCTCAGTCAACTGCTTCCTGTTCCAGATCTAGAAGAGAGGCAAGAAGACCTACCACGTCCAGACCTACTGCACCACCTCCTCAGCCAAGACAATCCTTTCAGGACAGAGGAGGTCTCAGTAATGCATGACTGCCTTGCCCACCTACCACTCTTTGCATGCCTTTCCCACTGTCTCCTCTTCCTCTGCCAATCCATCACCACAGACCAATGGGTCCCATCCATTATCCAAAAAAGGGTACTTCCTGTCCTGGAAAAAAAACACCACCCAGGAAAGGTATTCCATTTCCTCCCACAAATCAAATTCATCTCCTGCCACAAGTTTTGTCAGACCTGCTAAAGCTAGGCACCATAGAACCTATCCCCTTGGGACAGGAAGGAAAGGGTTTCTATTCACATCTCTTCCTGGTCCCCCAGAAAAGATGGCCCCTGGAGACCCATCTTAGATCTCTCTTTTCTAAATCAGCACCTTCAGGTCCCCTCATTCAAAATGCTGTCACTCCCCACTCTGCTCTACACATACCCATCAGGACTTCCCACAGACAGTTCCTGCTTTTCTCTGGACCTTCCTCTCATTTCTAATTTACTGCCTTGCCCTTTGGTTTACCCGCTGCCCCCCGGGTCTTTATAAAGTGCCTAGCCCCAGCCATTTCTTTCTACAGAACTCAGGGAATCCAGATTTACGACATCCTAATACTAGCAGAGTCCAAAGGTACCCCCTCAAGGCAGCTGCACTTCACCATGTCCCTTCTGCAAAATCTAGGGTTCACCGTCAACCTCTCAAAGTCCTCCTTGAACCCAGGCCAGGACATGATTTTCCTAGGCTGCAGAATCAGTACGGACAACATGAAGGCCTTTCTCCCAAAGGACAAGGTTCTATCCCTGACTTCCCACTTCTAGGAAATCCTACACTCCCAGAAGGTGATGGCAAGGCAATTTCTTCATCTCCTGGGCTTAATGGCAACAACTATCTTCATGCTACCACTGGCCAGAATGCCCATGCGCAAGCTACAGTGGTACCTCAAAAACATTTGGTCCCAACACCTACATCACGTAGAACAGGTTATTCCCCTCCTTCCCTGTCTAAAGACAGAAATCAGCTGGTGGATCCAGCAAGTCCAACTAAACCCAGGACTCCCACTTCAACCCCCACCCCAACCCAAACAATGCTTACAGATACCTCAGATTCAGGTTGGGGGGGGTGACACCGGCATCCTACAGGGTTCACGAAAAGTAGCATCCCTCTCTACAGGCCAAGCACATCAATGTCAGGGAAATGACAGCAGTCTTCCTAGCTCTAAAGACCTTTATTTTCCTCCTTGTACCAGGGATGCTCCTGATAGTGACTGACAATACCACTGTTGTGTGGTACCTCAACAAACAGGGAGGAACAAAGGCCTATCGGGTGTGTAGGCTGACCTTGCTGATATAGGACCTAGCCTCTCTCCACAACTTGGTCTTGCAGGTGACCTACATCCATCCCCTCGCAGGGCAACAAGCAAGCAGATCTCCTAAGCAGGACTTCCTCCCCACAGCACGAATGGATGCTGGACTGGGGGGGGGGGGTCTTCCTAGACATAGTCCACCGACGGGGTACTCCACAAATAGACCTGTTTGCCTCCCCCCCCCTAGAACAGGCAACTGCAGACCTTTTGTTCAAAGACCTACTCCCCTCTAGCATGGAGAGTGGATGCTTTCAACATCTCTTGGGAAGGGAAATTTCTTTATGCCTTCCCCCCTTCCCAATGATTCAGAAAGTACTCCTGAAAATCCCGAAGGACAAACCAAAAATCTTGTTAGTGAATCCCTACTGGCCAAGGCAGCACTGGTTCCCACTTGTTCTCAATCTCACCAAGGACAATCACTACAAGTTACCCTACAAGGTGGATCTACTGATACAAGACAAAGGAACTGTCCTCCACCCACACTTGCAGATGTTATCCCTGATGCTGTGGGTGATAAACTTTTGATCCCCTTCAGACACCACTGCTCAAGATGTGCTTTCAGTCTTGAGGGAGGCAAGGAAACCTACCACCAGAAAATCTTACCTAGCTAGGTGGGGTAGATTTACAAAGTGGTGTCAGGACAAGGGAAGGGATCCTTGCTCTGCTGATGCCCACCTTGTTCTCACTTATGTGCGTCAATTGATTAAAAGCAGACTTTCCTACTCTTCAGTGAAAGTACACCTTTCTGCTATGTCAGCGTTCTTAACCCTTGATCCCCCCTTGCTAGCCAGGCTCGATGTAAAGCTGTTCCTTAAAGGGGTCTTACACATAAGACCACCAGAGAAACCTATCCCTTCGCCCTGGGACCTGAACTACATCTTGGAAAAACTAACCCAGCACCCTTTTGAACTTTCTGGGACAACTTTCCTACAGATGTGTACATGGAAAACTGTCCTGGTGACTATCACTTCAGCCAGAGGCATGTCAGAGTTGCAGGCCTTAATGGCCTGCCCCCCCCCCCCCACACACACACCACCTTCCACAAAGAGTCACCCTCTGAACTAATCCCTCCTTTATGTCTAAGGTAGTTAATGACTTGTCTCTTAACCAATCTATCCACCTACCCACTTTCTTTCACTCCCCCACTAATGAAGGGGAGAGGATACTGCACTCCTTGGATGTTCGCAGGCAACTAAGGTTCTACCTGGACAAAACCAAAACCATTAGGTAATCTAAGCAGCTCTTTGTCCCCTTTCACCCCAGAGTCCTGGGCAAGGAAGTCTCCAAACAAAACCATTGCATGCTGGATCAGGATAGCTATTTGTCTCTGTTACTCCTACCATGGAAAAACCCCCAGTGGGAGTAAAGGCCAATTCCACTAAGGCTGCGGCCACCTCCAAGGCTTTCATAAAGGTCTGGACATGGCATACATTATGGAAGCAGCCACATGGTCCACTATCCACGCTTTCACCAAACATTACAAACTTGACCAAGTCTCCAGAGCATGGGCAGGATTGTAGTGTTTGGTGAAAGCATTACAAACTTGGCCAAGTCTCCAGAGCATGGGCAGGATTCGCCAGGGAAATCCTACAGGGCTTTGTAGAATCCTCTTCAGCATCCACCACCTTCTCATCCGTCCAAGCTGTGATGCTCTGCCACAGCTAGAATACTGCAACATAGGAGTAGAAGGACATCGAATAGTTGTGTAAAGTCTTACCATAACCATAGATGTCCTCCTCTTCTATGTTGCAGTATTCCTTCCCAAACACCATTACCCCCAATTATTCCTCCTTTAGTTCCAGCAAATACCTGGACCTATATGCTACTGAAGGACACTAAGGTCACACACCTGTCCCCACTGGCATTCCTCCTCTTGGGCCTTCTTCTCTACCTGCTGGCCTTCAAGTTCTGACGATTGTGCATGCAGACGTCACATTTAAGGCCCCTGGTTTATGGCCTTATGTCTGATGTCCCACACGCTGCAGCAGCCAAGCTGAAGCTTTTGTATAGGAGGCGACGTATGAGTCACCTGAGGACAGAAAATCCTACAACTAGAATACTGCAACATGGAAGAGAAGGGCATCTATGGTTATGGTAAGATTTTACACAACTATTCTTTCCATCAGAAGATGGAGTTTTCATGACATTTCCATTAAACCGAGGGACATAACTTGTTGGAAAATGTTATTGATTTGCAGTTTAACTGTTACACTGATGTCAGATTTAGTTAAATTAGAGGGTGTACAGTCTCTAATCTGATATCTGTTTCAGTACATGTCCAGTTCATTGTATATATTTTGGTTAACAGGTAAAACTGTCTTGTGGCAAAGAAACTGCAGTAACATCGACCACAGAGCCAAGTCGGTGCGAATACCTAATGGAATTTGTCACACCTGCACTCTGCGAGGAACCACAGGACATAGATAATAGCACTGGGCATGATGAGCTTTGATATTATGTAAGTACATGTAAATTGAATACATATTTAACAGCGTAATGCACGGATCCATGTGATAATTTTAAGACTCAGCCTGAGAGAACTGTATGTTTAAGTGACCAACAAGAAAACCCACTTCTAGCAGCCGAATCCTTATTCTTCAATATTTCTTGTTAGTGACCTGAAATGCGATAATCAGATCAAGCTTGAAATCCTTTTAGAACTGAGGACTGAGGCCATAAGACTTCTTCACATTGTCAGTTTGTACTTTGATAGGACTGTTCTTTGATTGCCTGTATCCTCCCTTTGTTTCAGGGAATATCTTTAAAGTTATTTGGCCTTTTGATTAAAAAGTCAATTCTGTTTTCCTTGTGCTATGGACTTTCAGTGGGCCTTTCCACCCAGCTCTAATCTTATTGTTTTAAGAAAGAAAAAAGTATGTTTTCCTTTCTTCCTATTAGACATTTTGCTGTATTATTCCCTGAGTAAAAATTACATTTTTCCTCCCCTTCCCCATAGGTGGCCAACAGTTTGTCTTCTCATTCATCAGGTCTGCTGGACATGCTTTAGCCTGCCCTGGGCTCAACTGACCCACAGGCTAAGGACTCTGTTGCAATTTCACAATACTGCAGGGGAGTGTGCCCTAACCTCCTCCAAACCTGCAACAGCCTTGTGAGACCTCCAGTTGCTGTTTATAGGAGGTGTGTGCTTGCTTCTGCTCATGCTTAACGTCCTGACCAAGCAGTGTATCCAGTATTGAGCTCACCTGGCTCTTAATGCTTCTATTCCAGTAAGCCTAGTTAGCGACCCCCCCCCCCAAGGATGGGTGAGCCAGTGTCCACCACTCACTCCCATTCTCCCCATGTGGTCCTTCAAGCACCTGTGCCACTAGTTGAACTGTTTAGTCAAAATTGATTAACTTAATGGTGTTGTTTGACACTATGTCTTCAGTGTTTTTTTTTGGCTTTGTGCTGTGCTTTCACTGTGTCATGTTGCTGAAAATTAAACATGTAGTGCGCCATCTGGTTTCAGATATTCGAGTCATAGACTTCAGAATGGCTGCACACAAATTAACAGCTTAATTTCAGCTTTTTGGTGTGAAAAAAGAAAGTGAGAAATAAGAGCCGGTGATAGTAAAGATCAGTTATGGGCTAGTAAGCACACTGCCTGGATGCCAGCAAAGAAGAAATTTAGAAAACCTGAAAAAATCAAACAAAAAGGGTGAAGTGAAAACACTGGTTGGAAAGAATCCTGCAGCTTTTCAGCAAAAGCAGTTCAGGCTTCAGCTTTGGCACAAGAGGTGGCTTCCTATAATTTAGAGGAAAAAATCAAATGCACTCTGCGATGAATAAAATACATAAAACATAGACGGAGTATATCAACTCGTACACTAAAAGGCTGAAAAAAATAGAAGAAGCTTTAACTAGCTATTTGGATGAACTGATAAAACTGCAAAAAAATCAGACAATGAAATGAAGAAAAGGCTGGCTGGCTGTGAGACTTCTCTAGAAGGGCAGTTTCAAAAAATAGTTGAGATATTAAGGCAGAGCACACAGAGCGAACCTGAGATTTTCTGCTGTACCAGACAAACTGGAAGAACCAGACACTATTAATTTTATGAAAGCACAAATAAGCAACTGGACTTGTATTCCACATTAGGATTTGTTAATTGAAAGGGCACAATGAGTGCATGCTCCAAACCTGGCCATGAAAAAGCAGCCAAGACCTGTGTTGGTAAAGATGCAATCATACCGGCAGAATGTGTTGATCCTGACAAAACTATGGCAAAAGGGAAAAGTGTTAAAATTTGGAGACAGTAGCATGCTTGTAGAAAATGATTATTCATTGTACACCAGGCAGAAGAAAATCAAATTTATCTCCGCAATCTGAGAATGTTTGGAGGCAGGTGTGAGATTCAAGCTGCTAAATCCAGATGCCTTCAGAATATTTTTTCCTGGAGGATTAGAGATTTTTTGATGCAAAACAGCCTAAGGAGGAAATAGTTTGTCCAACAAAAAGTGAGCAAATAAAAGGATATTCTACTTCTCATTCTTCTGACAATAAAGCTCATGGAGAGACTTTGCCAGTGAAACCTTTTCCAGTTGTTCCAAAGGACAATGCTTGATAGGCAGGAAAAAAGCACAGGAGTTGACTAGAAGAATCTGGAGTATGCTGGACTAGAACCAGTGTCCGGTGTTGGGAGATGGAGATGAACAGGAAGAAGACAAGCAAGACTGAAATTAGTGAGTAAATGGCCGATTTATAATGCATCAATCACATTTGTCAAATATGGCTTTGCAAGAAAAAGTGAGTGGGAACGACTGGACTTTTCTTGAATTTTTCAAACCTGTTGGGGTGACTGCAAAGCATATACCCATTTTGTCATTAATGTTTGGAAGGACATTAAATGAGGAAAAAGTAACTAAGTGAAAAATTTTTTGTTGCATTTGTATAAAACATTTAATGATATAAACTGCATTTTATATTTAATAAAGCATCTTGATCTAGCGTATAGTCAGGAGTATTTTAAATGTGCATGGGGTCATCTCTTCAGTGATCGTGTTAAAAGATTTTAATGTAAACAAGTACTTTTTCATTTTAAGAAATATAGGTCTTGATTTTATCTAGACTTGTTATACTGGAAGTAAGGTGTTTTTGTAAGCAAGTAGGCTTGAAAAACAAGACAAAAATGGTAAAATCAATGAAAAATACCAAGCTTCTTAAGTTAGCAAATATTCAGTGGGAGTCAAAAAGTCTGCTGCTAAGGCAGCTGTACATTCTTTCCTGAGTGAAATTTACAAAGATTCATTGATGACTACTTCTACATGGAGACTATCTATCTACAGGTGCAAGCAATTTATCTTGAGGATTATGACCATTCTACCCCAATAGAAATGCATAATTTCAAGGGACAGTAGCAAGCAGATCAGTGAAAAAGTTTGAATTTATGAGAAGTGATGAGAGCCTTACTACTTTAATGTTTTTATAGAGCAGTGTACAATTTGGTTTTATTTAAAGATAGCCAATGCACTTTTTCTTATTGTTAAATGTTAATGCTTTCTGAAAGAGTACAAGCTATTTTTTGCATCTGGGAGGGGAATAGAGATAAATAATGGGCATAGTTTCCTTCAAACTAAAGGGGTGGCGAAAGCCACAAAACTCTGGGCTAGGCTTATAAATGCCCTTGGGCAGATAGCCTAGTATGAACCTATGAAGAATGGACAGCAATCTGGCAGTGGGAACATAGGCTGTATCATGCACTTTAGCATGGGTAACCTTAATTTTAGGTTAGGTAATGCCAGTGGATGAAGCTGTCGATTTGGGGTAGTTCCTCTGTAGAGGATTAAACTTAATAACAGTGTGTGTGTGTGTGTGTGTGTGTGTGTATTCTAAGTTAATAGGGGATGGGGGAGTTTTGAAAATATATTTGTTATTTTTTTTTGTTTGAGAGTTTTCATTAAAACAAAGTCTTAGTGTTCAAATGGAGATGAGAACAAACAACTGTATAAAAGATTAGCCAGACAAATATTGTGTGCATGTAACACAAAGTAGGAAATACGCATTCAAAAACTGACATGTATAATAGGTGGGAACAGCAGCTTGTTATAATGGCTACACTAATTATCTTGGAGCATAAATGCCCTACAGTTAGACAAAAAAGTAAAGCCTATAAACTTGTACTAAGAAATGCAGAGTGCACATAGCAGTGCTGCTAGATATACATTTGGAAAGACATGAGCATGTGAATATGACAAAGAAAGGATTTCAGGATGGACATTCACCTGAATATCAGGGACAAAGGAACACTTGAGTAATTCTAATTGCTAGAGAGGCTGCAATAGTGGTAAAGGGAAAAAAAAGACACTGATAGATGTGTAGCAGTAAGGGGCTGTTGGCAAGTAAGGAGGATTACTATGGCATGTATTTATATTCCACCAAAAACTGCTGGTACAAAATTTAAAAAAAGTTTGGGATAATTTAATCAGCTTTGAGTGGGGAATATCCCTTATAGGTGAAGACTGGAACTTGATTTGTATCGGGGGGGGGGGGGGGGCTAAAAGAGAAAATATAACTAGAGGGTAGGTTTCTTTCAAATATGGAAGATATGAATTCAGTAGTAGGGACAATTAATTTACATGTTATTCTGAAGGGTGCAGTAACTGGACTACTAGACAAGATAGAAACTGCATTTCACAGGAAAATGTGCATTTGATTGAAAGCTTCAATCCACATCCAATAACTAGTTATTTCAAATCATGCACCGATAAAAAAAAGATAGTGTAAAAGTGAGACACTGGTCCTTTCTTATCAACGTGATCAAAAAGAAAGGAATTTAAGGAATGAGTAGTGGAGATTATTAGAGTTATTCGGAAGATGGAAATATCTTCTGAAGTTATAGCTAGTTAGTAGGGTAACTTAAAAATGGAGTAGAAATAGAAAAAGATGTGTTTAAAAAGTAATAAGAGTTAGCGGGGCTGCCAAAAGTAAAAGTATTGCAGTATAATGGAAATCTCACCAAACGAGGCAAAATGGATGCACAACACTAAAGAGAAAATAAGGGTGTATCTAGATGTTATGTACGAGTTTCATAGGATTGGTTTATTCAATTATATTTAATGATGACACCAGAGCACACTACTTTTAGCACAATGATTTAAGCAACAGAAAGTAGAAAGGGGTGTTATCAAATTTGGGGAGTCTATAAAAATAATGAGAGATGCTGTAGAGGTAATGGAGGTATTTCAAAAATCTTTTGAAAATTTGTATAAAGTAGGGAAATGTGGAAATAAAGAGCACAGATGTATGCCAAGATTAGACAGGCGAGACTCAAAAACTAACAATTAAGATGTGAGGAGAGGATATAAAAACAGTGGTGTATAATTAATCTTCAGAAAAGTCTCCAGAAACAGATGGTACTCCTTTGGAAGTTAGCAGGGAAGAAAGTGATAAGAATGTGGAAGAGTTTATTTAACAGTATTTTAAAAGGAGAAGGACTAACATATTGGAAGAAAGCTGTGGTGGCTTTATTACCTCAAAACAGTTAAATCCCATCAGACCCAGATACTTAGAGACGCATTTTAATTTTAAATATAATTATAAAGTGCTTATGACTGCACTGGCTAAAAGAATGACAAAGGTGTTTCCAAAATTGATAGATGTTGATCACTGTGGTTTTGTAGAGTGGAGGCAAACATATGACAACATTAATGAAACAGAGATCCAAAGGGAATCGGAATGAAAAAAAATACTGCTGTTATTGATGCAGAGAAAGCATTTAATAGACTAAGCTGGGATTTTGAGTAGGGCAATGGAAGTATTTGCATTTCGGAAGTATTTGCATTTCCTGTTACAGTAATGTTAATTAGGAGGATATATGAATGATAAGAGGCAAGAATTAAAGTGTGAGGGTTCCTCTCTGATAAGTTGAGTTTGAACAGAGGAACTAGGCAGGAGTGCCCTCTTTCCCATTTATTTGCTTTATATTCAAAGCCATTGGTAAAGAAAAAACAAGGGACTCAGAAGTGGAAGGATATAATTGGTATGCTAATCAAGAAAAAATTGGCTGTAGAACCACTGCAGTGGCAAAGAGAGATAAACCCCTGACTATGACCCAGGCGACCTGCGTTTGATTAGTGGCTCCTGTGACCAACTGTGCAGCAAGGAGAAATGGCCATACCCATCCTGGGAGGGAGGGTGGTGCATAGATGTCCTTAGGTGATCCCTGGTGAGACCATGGATGTCACCAGAGGAGGCATGTTCTGAAGGGCAGTGGAACTGGCTGGGTTGCAGCAGAGGTGGAGTGATAGGCTGCACATCCCCATATTGTACCCCTCCCCTCAGGGGTGTACCACATTGCTACAAGGTGGTGTACAGTTTAGGCCAGTAAGTCACCCTCCCCCCCAACAGAAGCACAGACATGCTGAGCCCCATTGCCTGTGATCAGCCCAAGCAAATTACTGGAATAAGTGTATAGAGGAGATAGCAAACCTGGCATTAACAGGCACAAGTGCCCAGCTGGTAACAATGAAGGACAGGTAGGTGGAAGAAATGGCAAAAAAAAAAGTTGGCTTTATTTGCATAAGGTATTATTTTGTACCTAATACAACCATAAAAGGACATCAGTTTTGTGGCACGTTTTGAGACAGTTTCAAGTCTTTTGCCTTTGTTTATTTTATGTCCTAAAAACAAAGGCTATAGCTGTAATTTATGTACCTACCCATTAATTTGTCCAGCAATATCCATCTTTATGGGGCCACAAGATGAAGTATGGCAACAAAAGGATATGTGGAAAGAGACTAAGCAAAAGATAAGTGAAATGAAAAACAGGAAGCTCTTGTTTATGAATTTGGCTAGTAAGGTACAGGCAGGAGAATTGTGTATTTGATTGAAAGCTTTGACACGCATCCAGTAACTAGATCTGATGATGTCAATTTTCATTCTGTCCTCAACTTATGAGGTTCGGATCTAATCCCTCGGATCTGACTCTCCCATTGCAAAACCTTGTGGCAACCAGAAAACTCTTGAGCTACTCCCTTATCCACAGGGTACCAACCCCAAGTGCCTCAGATCTTGTTTGCTGCTTCCAGTGAAAGACGTGGTGTTACAGTGCTTGCAAGCAACTCTTCATAATTAAAATGTTAACCATTTTTTTCTCTCTAAAAATTTTGTTTTCTTTCATTCAATCCAGTTACTGTGTTGGCTTACCATTTTTTGTCTAAAACCTCTCCTTTCCTTGTACTAGTGTACTTCTTTCTTTGCAGTGCATTTCCCTCAGTACTATTGTTGGTAGTCTTTCCCTTATTTTTTTTTAAAGAAACCATAAAATATATTTCTAAATATTTTTCTGTGGTATTTCCTTTACCTTTCTCGGTATCAGGATGGCAGAGAAACTGTCTGGTTTCAAGAAATATACTAACTGCAGTCATAAAATACCGCTTTCAGATTCACACTCCTTTTGACATTCTTTCAACCCTAGAGCTCTGGTGGAGTGCTAGAATAAATTAATTCTTAAAGGGTTACTTTTCCTTCCTCTTTTTTCTGAGGCCTTATCTGGAGCTTACCCTGAGAAAACTAAAAAGACCATTTCTCCCAGTACTTTCAACAGCTTCTACAAAATCATCTGTAAAATCTAAGAAAAGACCTTTTTTGGATCTGACTCTTCGGATCCTACAAAGAAAATTACAAAATTGCCAGATCCAGCTTCACACTCGGATTGAAATAAATTAGATAAAGACCAGATAATATTGTCAGGAACATAAACATCAATATCTTTAATAAAAACTGTAAGAAACTATATAAAAATAACATGAATGGATGTGCACTTTTGTGTTGCTGTACAGCACTTCTTCAGATCCATAAAATGAAAAGCAAGTAAGACACCTGACTAAGGAGCTATCGGATCAGACTTCACAATCAGATCTGAAGCTTAAGAGGCCTAGACATCTTTCGGATCCTACATCAAAAACGTCTGATCTCACAGCTCATTCCATGCCCCTTCCAAGGACCAGATACTCCCGCTCAGTGGATCCTGTTCCATCTAGGGCTCCTTCTCTTGTGTCCACTCGCTGTTGCAAGAGAAGGATTCTGACAGTGCAGAGCGTGTCAAGTCATCCATCAGCTCCTACCCATTTGGGTCAGGAAATCCAACCTTCCACCACTCCCCCTGTGCAAGTTCCTTCTCCAATTCCATACCCGGTCTTGGCGATACTTGATCGAGTTGTCCGGCTCTGTCTGCATTGCATCCGAAAATGTCCTTTTTCTCTGAGCTCTTCAGTAACATTGGATCTGGAGAGCTGTCTGGTCTGGTGTCACAGTTGACTCAAGTTCTCTGAGCTGTCTCTGCACCTCAGGGCCTTGACACTGGTTAGTTTAACTCTGACTTCAGCCTTGGGGGAGTTCTCTGAGCCAGGAGGGACTTCAGTCCAGAGGCTTGCCCTTACAGATCTGGGGTCCTGTTACTCTCTGGGGAGATCTGCCTTTGAGGTCATGGAGAGAGCATTGTCAGCATCCTTGACAAAGACTGTTCCCTTCCCTTCCCCTTGGATCCCCAGTCTACAGACTTCCCATCTCTTCATTTACCCTCTCCACAGGGACAGCGGATACCTAAACCTCAGGCTTCTCAGTAGGGTCTTTCAGCCTCTTCTGATACCTCCCCAAAGCACCACAGTGAGGAGGTCCCTAAGAAGAAAACATGCAAGAAGCAGCACTTAGACTCTCCCAAGGAGTCAATCACTGAAGACACAGAATTTGATTAAAGTGAAGGATCCCCACAGTTGCCTCATGAAGATGTCCAGTTTGGAGACATCCTTGAAATCCTGAAACAGAGAGGTGGCTGGAAGTCCAGCAACCCTTTGGAGGAGTCTGTGTTCCTGGAGGAATTTGATGCCAGTCTATCTTCTTCCTGGGTGACTCAGCCTGCTGATGACCTCATAAATTTGGTCTTGCGGTGCTCATGGAACATCCCAGACATCATTGAACCAATCCCCTGAAGACCGGAAAAAATTTTAACAGCACCAGAGGACAGACCGTTTTGGACACAAGGGTCCCTGTTGATGCCATGGTTCTGGCAGTGGCTACTAAAAAATAAGAGGTACAGTTATCTGTCACTTCAGTTGGCTACCCTGCAGTCAATTTCCAGTTTCTTCATGAGGTTAATTTCACATGCAGCTGAGGGAACCTTAAGGGCAGCGAGTTCTGACGTATCCATTAATGAGGCACGCTTGGATGTGCTTACGTGATTTTGCAGAGCACTTCAAGTCTTCATCAATGCCCCTTTGACAGCACATCTTGATTTGACCCCAGAGTTAAGGACACTTTATCTAGGGGTGAAAAGGTCAGAAAAACCCTGTCTGCCATGGGCGTGCATTTTTCCACTCTTTAAAGATCCTTCTCCAGGAATCGACAAGGTACTGGACAAATGTGGTTCAAAAAGTCCCAGCATCCTTTCCAGGACACACATGGAGGAGGTTCCCCTGGGGTAGAGGGGGAACTCCAATTGTAGACTATGCCCTCGTGGCAGAGGTGGCCCACAAAACCAAAGGTATAGAAATTCTTTTTTTGACAGACCCTTCAGCGCTCCTGAAAGGAGGCCCGCTTGACCCCCTCTGGAGGCACTCTGGGTCAATTATCCCTGCACCAGAGAGCCTGGCTAGAGATAACAAATACATGGGTGTAGAGGATCAATTCTAGAATTTGTATAATACCATTTTCCCTTTCTCCTTTCTCCTCCAACCTCAAGAAAAGTCCCTGATGTTCCACCCAATCAGGGGGAACAAGCAGCATTTCATATACAAAAGCTGCTAGAAAAAGTAATCAGATAGATCCCACCAGACCAGATAGAATCTGGAACTTGCGCCAAATTCTTTTTAGTGCCAAAGAAAACAGGAGACTGGAGTCCAGTCTTGGATCTCAGCAACTTGAACAAATCAGTTCAATGCACCAAGTTTCGGATGATCACTGTTGAGTCCATTCTCCCATTTCTGTGCAAGGACGACTGGTTATGCTCTGAAAACCTTCAGGATGTGTACTATCACATAAAGATGAACAGGCGGTCCAGAATGTATTTACGCTTCCCACTAGGAACCAGTCATTACTAATTCAGAGTTCTGCCCTTTGGTCTCACCATAAGCCCCAAGGATGTTCACCAAATATATGGCAGTAGTGGCAGCTGACTTGAAACTGCAAGGATTCCGGGTGTTCCATATCTAGACGACTGGCTCATTACCACCCCGACTAGGCATCAAGTAATAGAGGCAAGAAATCAGGTTCTTCAGACATGCTCTTATCTGGGGATAATCATAAACTAGAAAAAGTCTCACTTGGAACCTTCTAAAAAGTTGGAGTTTGTAGGAGCATTGTTCAACACAAATTCAATGATCGCTTCAGTGCCTCTTCTAAGAGATCAGACTTAAGAACACAGGTCAGGAAAATAATCTGCAACACCAAAGTTTCTGCCTGCTTGATTCTTCAGGCCCTAGGGTTGATGGCAGCATAACTCTAGTACCTTTAGCCAGGTTTTACATGAGGATTCTACAGTGGATGCTAGCCACACAGTGGTCAATACTTTACCAACCTGTCACCCTGATACGTATTGCACAGATTTGCAAGAGAAGGCTCAGGTGGTGGATTCAGAATCAAAGTAAACTTTGTCATTCAAATCAACAAATGCAGTGCATCATTGGATGAAATTTCATTGCTTCTGGCTCGTGTGCATTGAAAAACAGTTTTCACAAGAGGGAGAAGGAAGCATATAACAGAAGAAATTGTAGACAATACAGAGATAAGTACACACACACATAACTTGCCCGCCACCATTTTCAAGATAGGTTAGCAGCATAGCATCTCAATACATCCGAATGACACTTCCAGGTGCATCTGCACTTAACTCGTACTGACTCCTCTAGGCGTCAAATAGTTTGTTCATATTTGCATCAATAATTCCAAAACCATGCAAAACATGCTGGAAGGGGTAGGTTCCTGACCCAGAGACTCCCCCGACTCTAGAATAGACTGCCCATACATGTCAAGCAGAGCACCTCTTTGGCCTTCTTCAAAAGGAACCTTGATGATTGGATGGAAAATTCACCCCGGGATCACGTCAGTCGCCCTGCTAGACTGGGGTCCAGGGAAATAAATGCTGTGGGAAGAAATAGCCAGTGAATTGTTATGGCTAGGCTTGTATAGGCCCTAGGGCCGATAGCCTAGTACCAACCTATGAACCTATGTATAAGGCTTTAAAAGATTTCATCTTAAAGCTTAACAATGGCAAACTCTACTGCATTAATATTTGACCTCTGTCTAATGCAGGTAAATAGATGTAACTGTTTATATGATACTAATTTATATAGATATAATTTTTACATTTTTTCTAAATATCTCAACAACCAAGTAACACAAACAGAACTCCTTAGCCTCATATGAAAGCTCTCCGCTAGATGAATAAAATGCTGCTGTGACAGTATGTGTCAAATTTTTAGTGTTTGCTGAGGTACTATAACTTGTTTACAAAATATTACAAATGTAATAGTAAGTGTGTTTTTTGGGACTTATAAAATTTGGTTTAAGACCTATAACCCAAAGAATACTATCACTACAAAAAAGGTTTGTACTGAAGAGTTTGCCATTTATACTTCTTTCATAACACCAATGGTTCCAGAGATATGAATATTTGTTTGAAATGTGAGGACATTATTTGATGCTGTCAAAAAAGGCTTGGGCTCCACCCATTGGAAATTACAGTGCAAACTTCCTGAGCTTCATTGGTGTGAATGAGATGATTCACAGTTCTCGTACTTGTGCAAGCAATTTAGTTCAGATTGCATAATTTAGATAAAAAGAATACTTTAATTATACAACAGTAAAGACAATCATATTCCATTTATGGTGTTTTCACTAACATAGGGAGTGTTGACATTCAGGTTAGTTATTCAATAGTCTGATTGCTTGTGCAAAGAAACTATTTCTGAATCTTGATGTTCTACATCTGATGCTTCTATATCATTTCCCTGAAGACAGGAGGTGGAACAGTCCATGTATGGGATGATACTTGTCCCCATATGAGTTTCACAACCCTGCCATAGCATCTGCAAGAGTAAAGGTGTTGTAAGGACTGGGGGGAGGGGTTGATCCTGATTTTCCTGTCTAGCTTTACAACCTTCTCTAATGCCTTGTGATCTGCATATGAGCAGTTTCCATACCCGACTGTGATGTTAGTCAGTATGCTTTCAATTGTGGCCCTGTACAAGGTCATGATGATGCAGGCGGGGAGATTTGCTCTGCATAGTCTCTGGAGGTAGTAGAGATTACTTTGGGCTCTCCTTACAAGGTTGGAAGTGTTTGTTGCCCAGCTTAGGTCATCTGAGATGTGCACCCCTAGGAATTTGGTGCTTTTTACTCTTTCCACTGCCATACCACTGATTGTGATAGGTGTATGGGACGCTTGCTTCCTCATGAAGTCAACAATGATTTCTTTTGTTTTGTCAACATTTAGTGCTAGGTTGTTGTCTGTGCACTATCTGGTGAGTTGGTTCACTTCCTTTCTATATGCCCCTTCATCTGCATTTCTGAAGAGGCCGATCACAGTGGTATCGTCGTGATGTCTGATCTTTTGCAGAACAGTCATGGGTCAGTATTGTGATGAGAAGTGGACTTTGTATACTACCTTGTGGGGGACCCCTGTGCTCAAGGTGATGCATCTTGAGTGGTTCTTGCCAACTCTAACTGTCTGGGGCCTGTCTGTCAGAAAGTTGAGGATCTAGTTGCAGCGTGTATTTTCTGTGCCTAGTTAACTTAGTTTAAACAGCTGCTGCGGTATTAGTGTTGAGGGCTGAGCTGAAGTCTATGAACAGCATATGTAAGTAGGAATTTTTGTCTTCAGGATGGTTCAAGGTGTGATGTAGTGCCAGAATATAGTGTCCACAGTGGAGTGATTTGGTCTGTAAGCAAATTGTAAAGGATCAAAAGATGCAGGCAAACAAGATGATATATGCTCTTTGACCATCCCTTTCAAAGCATTTCATCACCACCAGTATGAGTGTGATGGGTTGGTAGTCATTTAATGCAACTAGGGATAACTTCTTTGGCAGAGGAATGATGGCAGACTTGAAGCATCTTGGCAGTCCATCAGAACAGGTCCTACAGGGCCATATGTTCATTCCCCCTCAGCCCAAGGCCAGTGACCATGGAAGCTTCCCATTTAGTGTGGGGTCATTACCTGGGGAAGCCAGTCCAAGGCATTTGGTCCCCTGAAGAGGCCATATTGCATATCAGTGTTCTAGAGATGAGAGTGGTGCTTTTAGCATTGCAAGTCTTTCAAGAAGCTTTTCCCTTGTCCAATTGCAATTCAAATGGACAACATGTCAGTAGTTTTGTACATCAACAAACAGGGAGGTACCAAATCTTACCCCTTGTGTCAAGAAGCACTCAGAGTGTGGCAGTGGGTGATCTCATCCAACTGCTTCTCATCCCAGCTCATATTCCGTGGAAGTCCAGTGTGATAGCAGACAAGCTGAGCAGGTGCATTCTATTACTTCACAAATGGTCTTAACAAAAATGTGGTGAATATAAATTTTCATCAGTGGGGCCAGCCTTGCTGTGATTTTTTTTTTTTTTTTTTTTTTTGCTTCTGTGAACAGGTGCAGCAGCTACTTTGCCTGATCCCCCCCCCCCCCCTCACAGGGGGAGTCATTGAGGGATGCTGTACTTAACGATGGTCCCCCTGGCCTTTTTTATGTCTACACATCAATCCTGCTAATTTCTAAGTTTCTGCAGAAAGCTGCCATGTTGAAGAGCAAAGTTGTCCTCATTGCACCTTTTTGGCCTTGACAGATTTGGTTCCCCTTCCTTTGGCCTCACTTACTCCACCAACCATAGATTTTGTATCCAACTCCAGACATCCTGTCTCATCCAACAGGCATGATTCAAAAGACATGTTTTGGTGTTCTGCAGACTACAAAAGCAACAGAAAGGAGAAAGAGAGACTTTAAGTGCCGCCATTTTGATTTTATCTGATTATACTGCTTTCTGCACTTGTCGTTTTTTCATTTACCTGCATTTATTTGAACTGTATTTGGTTTAATATTGCTACACACTTGTGTGCCAAGTTCTAAGCTTGTGTCCCGCCTTTCCTGTTACTATAGTCGTCCAGATACCGACTTGCTGTATCCCAGGACTGTTTTGTAAGTTTCTGAGTTCCACAGACCTTTCTGTGTTAGAAGGAAGCCTTCCAGCTCATCAGTGGGAGTGGTAAGCACTAGCCTATCTACCACAAGAAGATTGGTTTCTGGCTCTGAAATTGTAGTTTATTGGCTGTTTGGGCAGTTTATCTATCTCTTTCAACTTTTCAACTTTCTGGCTTAAAAGCCTGTGTTTGTGTGGGTTTGTGCACTGCTAAGCTGGGGTAAACTATTACCGATGCCAGAAAGTCTGCTCTTGAATTTTTCCCTTAGATCTTGCTAGTTCTCTTTTCTCTTGCATTTTACGTAGCTTATTCGCCTAGCACTTCATCAGGCTTTTTGTAGCAATTATTGTAGCACAAGTGCTATCAGCACTAGATGTCCTATAAGGCAACAGCTCCAGTAATTAGTAATGATGACCATCCCTCCTGGCATGTCTAAAGGTCAGTTCTCTGCTTTCTCCTATTAACCTGGTGAACTTGGGCATTCTGAGGCAGTGTAGCAACTGCCTCATGTACGCAGACAACCCTCTCCTCTTACCTCCCAACACTCAGACTTGTGAGAGATGCACTTGTATCTCCAAATTGGAAGCCACGCACTCTCCAGCCAAGACCGGAAGGAGAAGGTCAACACCTGCACCACATAGCCCTCCAGAACACCCACCATAACAGCCCTCACATAAAAACACAAACCACACACCCACTTTCGCAGAGGCTGTCAGTAGAAATCTACCCAAACAGCAGAGACCTCTAAGGCAGAAACGCACTCGACCACCACAACACAGACAAAAACCACAAGACACACAGCTCACCTACACAGTGTGCCCCTCAACCTAAGCCCCTAAGGCAAAACAGCTTGCCCAATACAATAGTCATAGGTGACTCAGTAGTGAGGCACACTGATGTCCCAATCACTAGGTTGAATACGGAGAAGGTAATAGTCAGCTGTCTGTCAGGTGCCAGAATCCGACACGTAACACCCGCACTCAGGTCACTCCACAACAAGTATAAGTATGACTATGTCATTGTCCATGTGGGTTTGAATGACCCGAGACTCTCCTCCCTGGACTACATGAAAAAGAGACATGGTGGAGCTCTCTGATTATGTGGCCCAGGCAGGCATGACCCTAGCCCTGAGCAGCATTTTACCATAACCCAGAATGATACCACAGTTTGTTGTTGTTGTTTGTCTTTCGACTTTTCACGGTTAGGGGTCGCCACAGCGAAACTCCGGTCCGCTAATGATTGGCAGTTGTTTTTTATGGTGCTGAGTTGCCAGCCCGATGCCCAACCTTCAACGAAGGCGCGCCCATTCAACGCATGTCTTTCGAATGCCCACTCGACCACAGGGAGGACATGCAGACTCCACACAGAAGGCACTCCCAACCCAAGCAGAGAATCAAACAGGAGAATCACTTGCTGTGAGGCAGCAATGCTACCGCTGCACCACGGCAGAAGTCCTGAGAATAATACCACAGTACAAACAGAAAATAATTGACTTCAACAATTGGCTAAGTTTCTGGTATCAATCTAAGAGGATCCAGTATCTGCTTGAGATGACACAATTGACAGACCTCAATGCTTTTCCAGAGATGGCCTGCATCTGTCACCCCTCGGTTTCTGGGTACTGGCTAAGGCTTTTGCCACCCCTATATGTCCCCAACCATGTCCCAAGACTTACTCCACATTCCTAAGCACCCCGGAAACTATTAAGATCTAACCTAACACTCTCATACTAGGTGCTTCAAGTACTCTCCATCAACTGGGAAGACTAATCATGCACTAATGCACTGGCCCAACGCTTCCTGGAATTCATCAATTCAAATGCCCTGGACCAGCTCATTCTTACTCCCACTAGAGGAAGCAACATCCTTGACCTGGTTAATGCTAACATGAGCAACCGTTGTTCTACACCAATAGTCAATTCCTCTCTGGTTAGATCTGACCACAAACTAATCACCATGGAAATCCACATCTCACCCCTCCCAACAAAGGTATCCACCATGAAAAACTTCTCCAAAGCTGACTTTGGACTCCTAGAAACAGAGGTGGCTAACTTCACTGCACCCATGCCAATGGAAAATAGATGTATGGCTGCCGAATCATACACCAATGCTCTGTACGAACACGTAAATAAATCCATGGAACTAGCCATACCCAACAGAACTAAGACTCTCTCCCCCAAAAAAGGAACCCAATCTGGTGGACCCTGCCATTAATAAACTCTACAACAGAAGGAAGAAACTGTTGCAGAAAAAGGTGAAGTCCCAAGACTGGAAAAATTCCCTTATTAGCCTCAACAAAAAGTTGAGATCCCTCATCAAAATCTCCAAAGCCAGCTATGAAGGCAGAATTGCGGCAGACACTAAAAACAGCCACAAAGTATTCTATAGCTACATCAAGAATCTCCATTGCAATACCCAGATTTGCTAATGGTACTGGCTATACTGAGCCAGAAGATACTGCCAACACACTGGCCAACAGATTCAGTGCCATCTTTACCCCTCTCTCCCCCCTAAAGGGCCAATCTCAATACCGGAAGAATACCAGGCACCCAGCATTACTGCAGCACAGGTTAAAGCTGCATTGTCCAAAGCCAAGAATCCAGCTTCCATGGGACCCGACAATATCCCTGGCTGTGTTCTACATGAATTACAAAGTGAACTGGCACCACATCTGTGTGCCCTGTTCACTCACAGCCTCACCCCAGGCTTTGTCCCTACTGAATAGCGCACTGCTACAGTCATCCCTCTACATAAAGGAGGAGCAACGACAGCCCCTGGAAATGATCACCCCATTAGCCTGACTAGTCTGATATGTAAGGCTGTTGAACGCATCATCATGGACCTAATTAACAAGGATGTAGGGAATCTCCAAACTCTAGATCCCACGCAATTTGGTTTTGTGAAAGGCAGTTACCAGAGCTGTGGATGAGCATAAGGCAGTTCATACAGCCTACTTCGATCTGGCCAAGGCCTTTCATACCATTCCTCACTCAGGAATTATTGATAAACTCACCAAGCTAGTTATCAACCCCTATATCGTTACGTAGTTTGCAAATTGGCTCACAGATAAGAAATCACAGTGTGAAAGTAACGGACTACAAGTCAGACTGCTGACCAGTCACAAGTGGAGTCCACAGGGATCATCCTGGGTCCTCTTTTGTTTGGCATCTATTTCGCAGAAGTCCAGGCCAACACAGAGGGACTCTGGCTGACCAAGTTTGCAAACTGCAAGCTGGGAGCCATCATTAACTCCCCAAGTGATGCACACATCCTACAGAAAGGCCTCACTGAGACAAATGGCTGGTGTCGAAACCATGGCCTTAAGCTTAATGCCAAAAAATGTGTCATCCCCTTTGGGAAAACCTCAGTTCCCACTAATTACCACATCGATGGGAGCCCAGTGAACACTGAAGGTGTTAAGAGATCTGGGGACACAAGTTGACGGCCACCTTTCCTTCAACCACCACATTTCCACTGTGGTCAGAAAGTTCTATGTGGCACATCTCATTGCCAAGGGTTTTGCATCCAGGAAGAAAGCGGTTATTTCTCTCTACTCTTCCCTCATTAGACCACAGTATAATACCCGTACCTCTCAACCTCTTAGAGCAGAAAATCTGGACAAAGCCATAAATAATGGGGAGGGGACAAAGGCCCAAAATAGGGACAATTTTTAAATAATGCTGCAACAGCTTTAGAAAGTTGATAGAATGATAAGTTTTGCATTAGTATGAGTTTTCTGAAGGGGTTGAAGTCTGAAATTCAAATGTCTGCCATTATTTTCTAACTGCAGTCCTCAATAATTTTCCAGAAATACAATATTTTTATGAGGAACAGACTAAAAATATGAGGCAGAAATCTGGGCAGTTGAGAGGTATGATAATGCCCCATTTGGCATGTACTTCACTAGACACCTGCAACACCTGGAGAGACCACAAAAGTACCTCACAAAGAGAATCCTAGGCCTTAAACACGTATCATACACAGACTCAAAAAAAAACTCCAGCTATTCTCTGTCTCATATCATCTACTAAGAGGCAATCTCTGCTTGACTTACAAAGGCCATTTCTGACCTAGCTCTGTTAGAAATGCTACATCTAAAGAAATCCCAGTCCCTCCACACCACACACTTCAGAGACCTCAACCTCATTACCACAATCAACAGAACATGCTGAAAGGACAGGTTCATATCCCAGAAGACTGCCCATGCTCTGGAATAGACTTCCCATACATGTCAAGCAGAGCACCTCAATGGCCCTCTTCAACAGAAACCTTGATGAGTGGATGGGAGATAGAAAGTTTACTCTGGGGATCACTCCAGTGGCTGTACTTGATAGAGGCAATGGGAACTAACGTCTGGCTACACAATGCCAAGGCACTTCTATGGGCTAGACTTGTAAAGGCTCCAGGGCCGTTAGCCTATTATACACCTATGAACATACCAAACCTCAGGCTGACGGCCTGGCTTCTCCAATTCCATTAATAGCCAGACAACCCATGGTCTCCTCTCCAGTCCATCAGATGCTTTTATCTTGACATAAACCATCAACATGTAAACTCTTCTCCAGTATTTTATTTATTTTATTTTACATTTGTTAACCAGGAAAGTCTGACTGGATATAGGTCCATTTTCAGCGGAGGCCCGGGGAGAAAAGCTCCAGATATACATACATACAGAGAAACTTTACAGTTCTAGACTTTTATACAAGAACACATACATACATATTCCAGATTTGCCGGAAATTTGCAATTAACTATTATGAGAGAACACATTCATTTTTAGTAGTGCATAGTTGTGTAAGTTATCATATCGTTCAGTAGTACATGTCAATAGATAAGAGACATGTAATCAATCTTCTAAAACAGCTGATGTATCAGAGTTATGATAGTGAAAGTTTCTACATGTAGTAAAGGTTTTCAGTGATACGTATTTATTGAGAAGGGGTTAGTCAGGGTTTGTACAGGGGCATAGCCAATGCATTTTTAGGTGTTTTTTTAAGAGATAATTTAAAATGAGTTAAGGAGAGAACTGTAGTAAGTTCAGCAGGAAGCAAGTTCCAGGTTTTGCCAAAAGAGTTGGTAAATAATGATTCACCAGCTAAGTTGTTTGATTTAACAGTTTGTACTAGCATTCTTTTGGAAGAGCGGAATGTTTTTAGGTTACTGTAGGGGGGTGATCATATTTTTTTTAAGTAAGTATGGGCGTGCTTTGTTTGGTAGAGAACTTTGTGAGCAACTGTTAATTAGTTATACTGAAGTTGGCAGGGTAGTTCTAGCCAGCCTAGCGATTCAAAGTTAAGACAGCGATGTGCTCTATATGCTGAACCTGCGGCTAATATGGCAGTATTATTATAGCAGCTAGTGAGTTTGAGTTCAGATTTATTTAGGTTTGTGAAAATAGGAGAGGCATAAAGAAGGGTTGATAGCAAATTTGTACAGGCAATCACAGTTTTAGCAGATGGGATTAGGAATGGTTTAATCTTATATAAAGAGCCTAGTTTCTTATTGATTGATGCTCACATCAACCGAACTATTAAAACAAACTTAAGATTGTCTATTATTACACCTAATAGTTTAGTACTTGGTTCTGGGGAAATTATGGTGCCATTGTTAGATTTTATGGTAAATGATGGCAAAGGGACCTTGCGAGTGGGGGTGAAGAGTAACAGCTTTGTTTTATTTGGATTTAATAGGAGACACTGATCAGTGAGCCAGTTTTCTACTTTGTTAAAGGTGTTTTGGGATAAAGTCTGTCGGGGAGGTGCAGCAGATTAGGGTAGAGTCATCCACATACTGAATACAGGTTGCATTTGGGATGACTGTATACAGGTCGTTAATGAAGATGAAGTATAGGAGGGGGCCTAATATAGACCCTTGAGGGACTCCAAGGGCGATTGGTAATAGGGAGGATAAGTTATCCTTCCATAGTACAGCTTGTTGCTTGCCACTTAGATAGAACTGAAACCAGCGAATTGCCTGATTATCAGTAGAGAGTGTTTTTGTGTCCATAACAGTAGCTGGTGATTTACCATGTCGAACGCCTTGGATAGGTCTAGATATAGGGCAGAGGAAAGCTTGTTATTCTGGTTTTGATGTATTGTATGAGAGAAGGGCTGAGGTTGTACTATGGTGTGGTCTAAATCCATGCTGGGAGGGGGCTAGGAGATTGTTCTGATTGAGATAGGGTAGGAGTTGTTTATGGATAAATTTTTCCATAGTTTTAACCAAGGGTGACGGGATGGCTATAGGCCTGTAATTTGAAAGTTCAGTGGAACTACCCCCTTTATGGAGAGGAATAACGTGGGAGATCTTCCAGATGGAGGGGATATAAGCTTCTACAATAGTTCTGTTGATTAGTATTGAAATGGGATATGCTATTTCATCTGCGGCGTTTTGAAGATACTCTGCGGGTCGGAGGTCTGACGATAGGGTGGTGGGCTTCAGTTTCTTGATTAGAGACCTCATAAGAGGTGTTGGTACTGGTTGAAAGTTGAAGAGGAGATGAGTATTGGGTGTGGGGTTGGTAAGACTTGGGTTATTGGGAGCTAGTTTGTTGGCAAGGGATTGAATAGTTTATGTAAAAAAAAGTGTTAAAGGTGTTGGCAACATTTTCTGGAGGTTTTATGGGTAGATGAAGGGTTAGGGGTAGACAAATGCCCGGGGTGGAGAAGGTTGTTTATACTAGACCAAAATGTTTGTGGATGATTGTGGTGTTTTTGTTGCAGATGACAGTAATATTTTTTTTTTTTGTCTAGCATAATGGACTTCTTTGTATCATTCCTTAGTTGTTTATATACAAGTTGGACCTTTGGGGATTTAGAGGCCCAAACTTTATTTCTACGTATGATTTTTTTTATCTGGTATTTTTTGACAGCCACAGTGCTACTTTTTTATTGATTTTAATAGTACGAGTAGGAACATGGTTGTCAAGGATAGCAAGAAACGTAGATTAAAAGTACGAAACTGCTTCATGTAGTGGAAGCCGTTTTAGAACAGACCAGTAAATGGTGATTTCCTTACTGGACTCACATTGACCCACTTTCAGCCCCTTTGCATAGTATCATTGAATTCTTAGCCATATTTTTTAAAGATATTATTTATATATATATATATATATATATATATATATATATATATATATATATATATATATATACACATTTATTTGCATATATATTTATATATATATATATATATATATATATATATATATATATATATATACACACACACATTTATTTGCATATATATTTTATATATATATATATATAATATATATATATAATATATATATATATATATATATAATATATATATTTATTTATATAATATATTTATACATATTTTTATATATATATATATATATATAGCGTTGTCGCCTCACAGTAAGATGCTGTCCGGTTCGATTCTCAGCTAGAGCGTCTTCTGCGTGGAGACCTGCGTGAATGGGCGTACCTTCGTTGAAGGTTGTGCATCAGGCCTGGCAAGCCGGTATGTAAAAATCAACTGCCAATCATTAGCGGACCGGAGTTCCGCTGTGGTGACCCCTAACCGGGAAAAGCCGAAAGACACAAACATATGTTTATATATATATATATATATATATATATATATATATATATATATATATATATATAAAAACACACTTCAATAACTGCTTACTTTTAAAGCATGAAGTACCACTGAAATGGAGCAGGTGCTAAGCTTTCATTCTAAAGAACTTCTTCAGAATGTACAATTTCGTCAAAACAAACAAATATATACATACACATATGTCACTAAAAAAGGTGTGCCAATATTATGATGATCCAATAAAGAGTAATGTATAGATTGCAATAATGGAACTGAGTGGATGGAATCAAATAACATTTATAAACAAAGCCGTAGTCATGGGGACCAAGGCATGACAGGCATACAGGGTACTTGTAAATTATAAGCTTCAACTATGATAGCTTGACTAAAGGTAGTATAGTGTATTAAAATCACGTAGAATACAAAATTATAATAAAGGTATCAAATACATATTAAAATGTAAATATAAATGTACATATGTGATTAGCGTCTCCATGTAAGAGCGCATTTAACATTCAGCATTTCGTTCAGTCCTGGGGAGCTTCAGCATTTAGTTTAAGCTGCCAGCGAAGTTCTTTAACTTAGAGTAAAGTATTAACATCTCCCATGAACATATCTACAAAGTCAAGTACCAGAAATTTAAAATGTGAGAAATTATGGCACTCTAAGCTATGTTTCATTAAGGCATTCTTCATGTCTTTATTTCGTAGGGCTGCACAATGTTCTTTAATGCAGGACGAAAACTTGCGTGTAGTTTTCCCTATGTAGAATCCAGGGCATGACCTGCAGACTGCAGCATAAACTACATTCATGGTTTTGCAATTAAAATGTCTTGAAAAATGTACTTTAAAATTATTATGTAAAAATCTAAAGGTATTCCCAGCTAGAATGAAAACACAAGCAACGCATGTGCCACAAGGAAAGGTGCCAACAGTATTATTAATTGTACTAACATCATTATTATCTGTGGGATTAAAAGGGGTCTCTTTTCTCAAAAGAACAGTGTAATGATCTAGTTTTTTTGTACGCAAATAATGGATTGGGACCAAGTGCAGTAGAGGTTTCTTGACTGTTCGTAACAATATCCCAGTTGTCTGTTAAAATTCTTTTGATTTTATTAGAATCCCTGCACATGGGAACAGGGAAGCTGATATTCCATTTAGGACTGATAGTTTGAGTTGAGTCCGGTGGTGATAATTGGGAACGGGGTGCAGAAGAATTGTATGAACTCAGTTCAGAGAACCTGAGGGTGTGAGAAGGAGGAATATCATTGGTAACAATAATAGCTGCAGAACCAGTAGTATGATTCACCGTAGGTAAAGGACCAATGGTGTTGCTTGTGGTAGGTGAGGGGGCTTGGTCAAAAAGAGTACAATGACTGGAAGCAGTAGTATGACTTGAATAAATATCATTAGGGCCAAAGGAGGTGCAAGGACCAATGGTATTCTTTACTGCAAGTGAAGGGGCTTGGTCAGCGATTGTATGCTGAGTGGAAGAGGATGTAGAAAATGAACCAGTTATTGTTGCTTCATTAGCATGAAGATGGTGTCGTGCTTCGAGGGAAGCAATTCTTGAGAATTCTGGAGTGGTAAAGAGTTGGTGGAAATAGACGGGTTGGTGAGACTGTATGATGTTTCAGTAACACTGGTAGATGTATTTTTAGAAGTGAATCCATTCAAAATAATGGGGGGAAATTTTGAATATCTGGAGGTCATAACATCAGCAATGACAGAGTCTAAGAGTAGTACAGGGTAATTCCTAGACAACAACATGTTTTTAAGCACATTACTTTCAGCAATAAATTCACGGTCATCACTAGTAATTCTAGAAAAATTTAAAATTTTCCCCCAAAAAATGGGTCCCCCTTTTTTTTTTTTTCAAAATTTTCTTTTTTCCAAAAAAACAAAAAGGTTTCCCCCTACTTTCAAAAAAAAAAATTTTAAATTTATTTTTTTTAAAAAAAAAAAA